>NW_015971270.1:0-2065 GCF_000769745.1 Penicillium expansum
ATCTAGATATTAAGAAATAGTAGGAATTAAGAGAACTAGATACTAATTAGTTTTTAAATATCTGTATTATTAGAGATAGAGACTAGAAGAAACTATAGTTATATTAAGATAGCTATATTAAGAGTATAATAATAAAATATAATCTTATTATTATAAGAAATATAGGATTACTACTAGGAATTAAACCTCTAGTCCCCTATAATAGAGTGGCTATACTAAGTTAGATTTATAATTTCTAGGCTAAAGTAGGATCTACTTAGTATACTACTATTATTATAAGACTAGATACTATAAAAGTAACCTCTAAAGTAGCTGAATTCCTAATAAATCTTAGTCTTAAGTATATTAATACTATAGATTAGATTATCTAATACCTATATAAAACTAGGTTTTAGGCTATTAAGTATAGAATTAGAAACTATATAATAACCGAAATAGGCCTTATTATTATAGCGAAATCTATTAAATTTACAAGTAACGCTTCATTCAGAGATAACTATAATAGAAAGAGTTCTAAAGGTTACCTCTATAAGCTATATAGAGGCCCTATAGACTAGAAGGTAATAAAATAAAAGACTGTTACTATATCTACTACAGAAGCAGAGCTCCTCGCGTTAGCAGAAGCAGGTAAAACCGTCTAGTAGTAGCGCCAAGTCCTCAAATCCTTAGGTTTTAAACCCAACTATCCACTCTCTATAATATATAATAACTAGTAAACCGTCGATTTATTAATAAAGGAGGGAGCGGCAATACATACGAAGCTGCGGTATATAGATATTAACCGATACTAGATAAAATAGGAGGTTAGTAAAGGTCGAGTCTATATTAATTAGATTCTAACTACCGATATACCGGCAGATAGCCTTATAAAGAGCTTACTAAAGCAAAAGTAATACCTATTTCAAGTCCTCCTTAGGATAAGAGATATTAGTGAGCGGATCAACTAAGAAAACAGAGGCTGATCCTGCTAACTATAGAGAAATAGAGGAATTAGAAGATAAAAATCATCCTAAAATTAAGAGAAAAGGCAGTTATTAAAGGCTGTGAATACCTTCAAAAACTAGGGGGTATATCGAAAGCTATGTTACAATACATGACTAGGAACCCGAGTATTTAACACCTCGGAAAATATATAGACTGCTATGATAGTGGGCCCTATATAAATTGCATATTAAGCTTAGTTAGTTATACCCTAGCAAATTGTCAAATAGGGGATTCTTATCATTTTAGTTAGTTAGAGTCATACACATCTGTCATTTTGAAACATACATTGCTGTACCGGTGATTTCCGACAATATCCTTAACCTTAGATAGTCTAACTATCTATATATAAAAAGGTTTTATAATATAAAGTAGGTATTTAATCTACTACTACTCTTATATATTTAGCTAGAACCGAAGCTAGTTATATAAAGTATAGTACTTATTAAATATAATAGATAGATAATTTATATATCAAAGTATTAAGTATATTAAATTCTAGTAGGTATATATATCTTATATTAGTATAAGCTTTAGCTTAATATCTTATAATATTAGAAAGAACTCCTATTATTAGGGATTAATATTAATATAGACTATAAAAGTATAGATTTAGAAATAGTATAAGTATACTTTAATAAAGATTTTAAATAACTAACCTTTATAAGTATAACGTATTTCACCCCATTACTAGACACACCCTATAGCTAGATACCTACCTAAAACGCGTCAATTAATTTAACCCCTTTCTTCTTCCACCACCTACCATACCACTAATATACTCCCAGAGCTCTAAAAATTCAATAGAGTAAGAGGGTAGGATCTTACTAGCTATCTAGGCTATTAAGAAGTAAGAAATCAGCGCTATTCGCGAAGCAGCCTATCGTTTTAACGTTCCTGAATTAACCCTCCGGATACGTCTTTGTAGGACTACCTTTTATACGAATTCTTACGCTAATTTATATAAATTGACTATAATTGAAGAGGAATCTCTTAAAAAATAGATTCTCTCTATAGATATACGTAGAGTAGCCCCCTAGCCCTCTTCTATATAAGAAATAGCTAACCTTCTTCTTAAAAAGTA
>NW_015971273.1:0-1463 GCF_000769745.1 Penicillium expansum
TTAAATAAATCAATGATTTATTAAATTTAAAGTGAATAATATAATCGAAATACTTAAAAATACTAGGAATTTCTACATTATTTGTGTAGTTATAAGAAATTAGTATGTTTGCACTATTTAGTCGTAGGGGGGGGCTTGTCGGGCCCCCCCCCCCCTTCGAGCTATGGGCCTAAACCAAAAGCCCGAAGCCCGCTGCGAGCTTTAGGAATAGGCCCGAAACCCGACCCTTTTGAGGGTCGAGTCGGGTCGGGTTTTGGGCTTTTCGAGCTTTGCGGAAGTCTAATTATACTATCTTAAGAGTTAAGATTAGAGGTATATCTTTTAAGAGATAAGTAAATTAAATAAATTTAAATATTTCTAGCCTTTTAAAGAACTAGAAAGGAAGCTAATATTATAATTAAATTAATTTAAATTTACTCTTAATTGTTAGTATTAAAAGTAGTCTTCTACTCTAAAGGATATTTAGACTAAGATATATTAAATTAGTATATAGTTTATTTTAAGATATAATAGTATATATTATTATAAACTATAATAATTACCTTAATATCTACTAAAGAGAAGAACTCCTTTTACCCTACTAATAAGTCTTACTCTTATAATACTTTTTTAATAAATAAAGACCTCTAAATTATAATAGATAAAGAATTACCTTTTTATATTATTAATAAAGTATTATTAGCTATCTAGTCTAATAGTATATAATCTAGTTAAAGTACTTTTAATATAATAATATATAATTTACTTTAAAATTTACTTTATATTATAAAGTATTTAGTTAGATATATATAATATATTACTACTACTTAATAAATTATATTTTATTTATCTTTATATAATATACTTAAAGCTTTTTAACTCTAAGGGTAATTTATTTAAGGGTTATTAGAGTAGTAATAGTATATAAAGCCTAGAACTTTAGAATACTAAGGATTAAAAAGGCTTTAGGATTTAGTATTTATTAGCTAATTAATTAGTTAGGAGTAAAGAGATTATATATTAAATTATATAAAAAAAGTTATAGTTAATAAAGTAGTCTAGATATCTAATTTATAATAAAGATACCTATAAAGAAGGGCTAGCCTTAATATACTATCTAAAATATAATATATTAAAGGTTAAAGGTAAATAGTATATATAAGTATATAGTATAAGATAAAGGGGAAAATAGAAAGTATAAATAGCCTACCTAGATAAAATCTATAAGTAATATAACTAATAATAAATAAAGAGAGTATTTACTATATTAGTATAATAGTAGATAGATTATAAAGCTAAATATAAATCTTAATATTTATTAGCTATATAACTCTAACTCTTATAATAGCCCTACTATAGTACTATAATATAATATTATAATATAATATATTTTAGGGTCTATATTATCCTTTTATTCTATATAGCTACCTAAAGTCTACTTTTCTAACCTTAGTTAGAAAATAGATAGTATATTAAGTTATTAT
>NW_015971272.1:0-36041 GCF_000769745.1 Penicillium expansum
AAGTACTCCGTACTTATAAAAGTGAACTTCTGTAATTTATAAATTTTCTAAATAACGCGTTTTGTCGCGTTTTTAAATATAAAATATATATTTTACTAATGAATGATTTCGAATCGATTAAAATAATAAAAAGTTACCCCGAGATAAGGGTTATAAACCGATTCTAAACATGGAGTAATTAAAACACTCACGTCTTTCGGAATACTTATATTGTTTGGGCCTATTAGGCCCCTACTAAAGCCCAATGGGCCCTTACCTCGGGCCTACAGCCCATCGGTAGGGCAAGGACCGGGAACCCAGCCCATTAGTGGGTTAGGGCGGGTTGGGATTTAGGCTTTGTGGGCTTTGCGGAGGTCAAGTGACAACCACCCAGCCTGCGCGATCACAGACAATTTATCGGAAATTACCCTTCGCAAGTGACTTATAAGTAGTATCTTCTCTTTCTAATACCAGTGGAAAATTCGGGTTCAAAATTACTCAACATTGACAAAAAAGCTTAGTACTGTCAAGGATGCGGATTTGATCTGTGTGTTCCATGAAGGTCGGATTAAGGAGATGGGATCGCATGGTGATTTGATTGCGACGGGTAGAATGTATAGCAAGATGTGTGAGGCTCAGGCTTTAGACTAGGCTTTATAGAAAGGTAGTAGATAGTAGATTGGAACAACGCTCGAAAAGGTGGTATTTAGACGTATTTATTTTAGGAAAGGCACAGGAGCTCAAAGTTTAAATTATAATCCTAGACTCTGAACGAGTATGGATATTGTCATTCGAAAATTGGTCGATCCATTCTCCGTTCGATGTCGCCAGTAATCAAAAGATAAAAGCCACAGCTGTATCGACACCGTAGACAAATTGTTGATTGTAACTAAACTTGCCAATCTCAGAGCATACGTCCAACAACGGCCCACGGTACGAAATTGCCTCCTTACATCTAACCCATTCTTCCAAACCATCCCCCTGCCTCACTGCTATCACAGCTGACCTCTTGAAAAACACAAAATGAAGTCGTCATTCACTTTCCACTATCTCCTACGTTCTCCTTTCATTCTTCCTTTCCTGGCTTAACACTGCATATAACCGCTTCATTTCTGCGTTTGATTTCAGGCCCATTCAACCTCGTTTGCCAACTATTCAACTGCCAGCCGCTAACGAACTAAAAGACTCAAACCTTACTGAAAGACACATCGGTACTGTGAGGAGAATGTCAATTTCCTGCAAAGATTGTCAGCGACGGCGGACCAAGGTAAGGCAATCTTAGAACAGGTCGCTCGACTTGGCCGGTTACTTCTTGATCTTTCAAATGATAGTACACAGGCGGAAATCCGTGCTTGGAATGCAACAAGCGTGGTTCGGTTTGCGTAATCGATGAGAGTTCAGACAAACGGCGAAAGCTATTAATGAGAATGGAAGAAGATCTTAAGTACTATCGGGAGTTTTTGGACAAGTTCTTTGAGGCAATAAGGACTTCGGCTGATAATGATGTCCAACATATAATCGATGTCGTACAGTCGGCACCGTCAATCAGTGAAGTGCAAATGGAGGTGGCCCGCGTCCTTGAAGGGAGTTATCTTTCTCGATAACTCACAGAAACATAATATATCTATTTTAGGTAATCCTTAACAGAATTATGCTAGCGTAGTACTAAAACTAGTGCTGCGATGGTACTACAGCACTTGGTGCCGTAGTACTATACAACAGTACCAAAATTAGCTTAGTCCCGTAGTACCTCGCAGCACTATGTCGTAGTACCAAAATTGCATTGGTGCTACGGGACTTGTCAAGGCCTAGGAACGGTAGATGTTTGACCTTTTCTTACTTTTTAATCCGACTATTGTGTTGGCCTTTAATAGCTTTTTTTATACCTACCTCAAATAGAAGATGCACGCTTTGTTCTTTATATTACCATCCTGTCAAGACCGCCAGTGTCAACACCGTAGAGTCTAATGACTCACAAGTAAAAGTGATAGATGGAAAGAATCTCCTACTTGTTTCTCCCATACTTAAGAGCCTTCACTGTTAGGCTCCCTATCCATCCCATGGGACAATAGAGACACATCCATCCTCCACTAAAGAGGATAGATAAACAGCTTGTTTTCTAAATCCGTCAGATCCAGCATCGCCAGATCCACCTTCCTCCTCACCACTACCCCGGACTCATCTACTTGTTCAACGCACCCCTCTCGGTCACCATCGCTCAATCCAGCAATCCAACCTTTTCTCTCCTTATTCCTTCTTGCAAGGATAAAATGGATGACCCCGAGGATAGCTGGTGTTCCCACCCAGCTAACGCAAATCATCGAGATCCACGCATCATAATACCTTGGGGCCGCGCTCGGAACCCAGATTTGTGGGGAAACCAAGTTGCCAACACTGTAGCCGAACATGAACATTGCATTCCGCGTTAGCCTCTTGGTATACCCGGCCGCTGAAGAAGTTGTCCACCCGAGCGCGATAATATATGTGATGCCGTATGTGTTTTCCGCGATGAGCATGCAGACCAACAACGGCAGCTTTCGACTCCAATCGATGAATATTATGCCTACACCCCCTGCTAGTGCGAAAAGACACCAAACCAGGCTATGCAGAGCGAGGTATTTGGGAAAGAACTTCAAGGCAAAATGGGCGACGATGCAGAGTGCAACGCCGAAACCGCCACCTGCTGCGGAGACCAGGGTGGAACCTAGGTCGGATACCCCAAGAGAGGTAGTCAGGAGGTTTTGCTGGCCATAGTTGAGGTTGTTGGAGTACATCAACGTGAATGCCTGTAGGGCAAATAGCCAAGACACGGGGTCTCGAAGGCATTCAATGAATTGGGACTTTTTGAATTGTTTCTGCTCGATAGAGCTCTGGTGGGACGCGTGCACACGGTGGATGACGTGAACTTTTTCTTCAAGAGAAAGGAACTGTGCTTCAGCGGGATTGTTGGGATAACAGAACCAGGTCCATATTGACAGTAGGATGGTTAGTCCTCCATTGACGATCATGAAGAGTTTCCATGGGAGGATATTGCTGTGACTGTATAGTAACCCGTAGGAAATAAAACCGGCAGGAATTGGAGCACCAAGACAGGTGGTGAAAAAGATGGGCTGCAGAAATGACTGTTCCTCACGATTGAAAAACATGTTCAGAGTGATCTCTATCGCAGGGACAACGACTGCCTCCACTGCACCAAGAGCGAGACGAAGAACCACTAGCCCCCCGTATTTGGTGGCAACACAATGGAGGAATATGATGACCCCCCAGAGGAATAGTGTGCCACTTAAAAATCGCCCAAGTGGAAGCCGTTGCATAAGGTAATTACCAGGCCACTGGCCTACGAGGTAGCCTAAGAACACCAACAGCGTCAATTCCAATGTTTCAGAAGGGACAGATTGAGCCATGCACGGAAGGGATTAATCATACCGACATAGAATAGAGTGTTGAGAGTATTGTACTGTGACTTTGAGATACCCGTCTCTTCGAACAGCCCAAGAATCGCAGCATAGCCAAGGGTTGATTTATCGATCTGAAAAAGTCAGAGAAAGGAGGGTTGGATTGCAATTAAGAGCAGTACCCACAAATAGAACGAGGTTGATGATCGATACTAAAACCACGATATGTAGGTATAACTTCCGTGTGAGTTTCTTCTCTCTTTCCGGCGTCAACGGTTCAAACTCGTTGCCATGGTCTTCGATGATTCGTAAAGTCACGTCGGCATAGTTTTCTTTGATTGTTTTCGTGTCAGGATAAGTGGTGATGGGAGGCTGTTTTTCGTCACTCATGCTGTTCCGATATGTGGGTTAGAGAGAGAGGGTAAGCCGATGAATCGATGAATATTTCTGTCTAATTCCTGTTTCTACATTCCAAAAATTTGGGCATCGCAAAGTTATTTAAGCCGACATTTCTTAATCCTCATCGCTAAACACTTGGTGCCATAGAAATAACGTCACTATTTGGAGAATCACATCTTTCATCTAACGTGTAATTTCATTGGATGTAGCGTAACCCGATCCATAATATAATCCACAATAAGTATATTCTAGCGCTATAGCCATGGGAAGTCAATGAGGGTCAAGCTTTTCGAATCCTGCGAAACCTAATACTCGGCCCGTATCTCGGTTATTCTATGATGTCGGAGATGACTCGGAATTGTTGTGATCCAATAGTATGCATACTATACTATTATTATCTTTTAGATCGGAGACATTCCACCCGAAAATTGCGTCAGAAGCTGGTTAGAATTTGGAAAGGAAGGAATATTCAACAATGTACTCCGTATGTGTGGCGGCTGTGTGGACCGAACGCACGCACTTCAATCTTACCCCTGGAGGCCAAGCTAACCGAAATCGTACATCGTATGATGCCCTCAAGATTTCTCAAAAATCAACCTTTATGGGTGCCAAAATAGCGACATACTTGGTATTCCCAGCTAAGATTCCAAGTATAAAAGCCTACAGAAAGGCACTATTATACTGGATATTGATGTGGACAATAAGATCTCAAATTATCCCAACATGGCCCGATCTTCCCTGTAAGGAATCAAGTGTCTTTTACCCCTGGCGATCGCCTCTTAATTGCCCCGAGGCCGTTCAACTAGATTAGTCTATCAGTCTCTACCACCCAACTAACTCTCGTTTGCTAGCGTAAGTGTCCTACGTAGGTCGTGATACTGTATGGATGGTATTAGATAAAGCACGTGGAGGCTAAGACCTCACGCTCTTTCATTATTCCGACATGCCCAAGTGATTATAATAGTTGTATGTAGTATTCAAATGATATATTATAGTACTTGCAAGACACGAATACAAACTTATATGTTTGAATCTTAGTTATTACTTGCCCATCTACTTTATTATTAGAAGGTCACGTGATACCACTATTTGCTCCCAGTTTAGGCCTTGACAAGTCCCGCAGCACCGGTACTACAGTACTAGTGCTGCGGTAGTACTAGGCCTTTAGTTCGGTACTATAGCACTAAGGCTTAGCAGTAGTGGTCGCATTGCGGAGAAATCCATGAGAGGAGTGGCGGTGCTGGCAGGCTGGGCCACAGCTTTGTTTGGTATTACGCGCACCCTTGCGCTCGATTTGGCCCCCATTCGGGTCAATATCGTTAGTCCCGAAACGACGGATACGAAAATCCAAGGCCCCGAGGAGCAGCGCGAAAGGAAGATGGCGGCCGCTGAGGAGAGAGCTAGGCAGGCCACATAGACTTAAAATCGATTAATTGATACCTAAAAATCTAGGATTAAATTAGAGAGTTAATGGAACCTGGAACATCGGGTCGTTGCCGCTTAAGCTTAGCATTATATTTTGGCCCCCACGCCTTCCACGTGCGCTAGGGCGCTAAGTTTTGCCAAAGTCCGGACTGATGCGCCGGTCGATCTGACTCGTCTCCACACCCTCTATTTTCACTCTTTTCACTCTTGTTTGAATGCTGGTTCGTTGGATTGAATAACCAGTGTACGTGGTCGGAATTTCTCTACACCCACCATGGACCATCCTAAGGCCAACATAAGTCCGAGTACTGAAATCTCTCCAGTCACCATTCCAAACCTCGAAGAACCGGACCTGGAGCGAAACCCTGAAAAATCCCAAGATGTGGAAATATCGATGACAACCGAGAAACCACACACCTCACAAGAGCGAGAGGGGGTGGATAACACAATATCAATGCCTAAAAAACCAGTCTCATTTAAACTAGCTTTCGTAGGGCTTGCGGCCAGCCTTTTCGTATTCCAGGTGGACGCAACCTGTCTGGGTGTTGCCCTTCCAGTGAGCCATAACACCCTCCCTGTTCTGTATGCCGCTCATATTAATGACTAATTTTCATTGCTAGACTATAGCAGGCGAGCTGAAGGGCTCAAGTTTAGAGTCATTCTGGGCGAACCTCGCCTACACCCTATGTGGACTGGTAACGCAGCCAGTCTGGGCCAGTATTTCTAATGCGTTCGGTCGAAAGCCCCCTCTATACACATCTATGGTGTTATTTTTTGTCGGTTCCGTCGTTTTCGCTACAGCACAAAACATGAGCACCATAATTGTTGGACGGGTCCTCCAAGGCCTCGGCGGTGGTGGAATTGACCTTCTGGTAATGGTGATTCTCGCAGATATGACGACACTAGAAGAACGCTCAAAATATCTCGGCTTAATGGCCATTCCTTCAGCCATTGGGAATATCATGGGGCCCGTCGTCGGTGCGCTTTTCGCGACCTATGCTACCTGGAGATGGATCGGATGGATCAACCTACCGTGGCTAGGAATTGGCACACCTTTATTGTTTTTCTTCCTTAAACTCCGACCCGTCCCGCTCGATGCAACGCTAGCCAGGAATTTGAGTCGCCTTGACTGGATCGGTATGGCACTTGTCGTTATTGGGATTACGATTTTTATTGTGCCTATCAGTTGGGCAGGCTCCTTATTTCCGTGGGCATCTTGGCAGACTCTCCTTCCATTGTTGTTAGGAGCTGCAGTGCTTGTCATTTTTGTCTTCTACGAGACGAAGCCCGCGGTACCTATTGTTCCTCACCGAATTTTCCACTCCAAGACTGGAAATCTAACGCTGGTCGGAGGCTTCATTCACGGCATGATTATGGTATCACTATTACAGTACTTGCCCTTACTTTACCAAGCAGTGGAACTCCAGACTGCCATTTCATCGGCTATCTACCTATTACCTACTGTCATTATTAGCGTGGTAGTCGCAGCCGTCTCAATGATGATGGTCCCATTGTTCGGGGGATACGTTTGGATTCTAAGACTTTCATGGGTTATACTTACGCTGGGGACTGGAGTTCTAGCCCTCTTCGACGTCGGGTCCTCAACATCTGTGCGTTACGGCCTTCCTATTCTCTGGGGGCAAGGCGTTGCGTTATTACGTCTCAATATTCTTCCCATGCAAGCAAGCGTCAAGAATGCCGAGGACACAAGCTTAGCCATGGGGCAGTTTCTCGCCATTCGCTTGTTTGGAGGTCTTATCGGCCTTACCATCTCTTCGGCCATTTTCAACAATGTTTTCTCCGCATCCATTTCTGATACTACTATTCAGCTGACGGGGGCTTTAGCACCTCTGAAAGACGCATCCAATGCTGTGAACTTCATTGACCATTTGAGATCACTAGAACTATCTTCTACCGCGGTAGATCAAGTTTTACGGGTCTATCTGGACTGCTTCCGAACAATATTCTATACAATGACCGGCCTCAGTGGACTGGGCTTAGTGACCTCGGTGTTTCTGGATGAAATTGCTCTCAAGGGGCAAGACCTTGGGAACCAGCGCTTCGAAGAATAGTCAGAGCAGGGTGAAAATCATTCCTCGTTTCAGTGTTTACTTCTTCACTTGTTCACTAATATATATATTAATTCCAAAGATATCCTGGAGATAATGGCGTTAGTCGCATTGCGAAATTTGTCAATAAGGACTCTTTATCTCACCTTCTTTCAGAGTATTGTCTGAAATATGAGCATTACAAACATCTCCATACCTCCAGGGCTTGGTGACCCGTGTCTTTCTTCCTTGACGGCCAGCATTGGGCATTCATCAGACCAGCTTCCCAAGTTGCGCAACCCTTGGTTGATTTTGATGATTTCAATCCAGCAACGCTAGAGCTTTATGGACATAACTCACTAGTGTAATAGACTTCTCTCATATTGTTGCTCGCAATTGCACGGCAGCAAAGTAGTATACTTTTCATACGGAAATAGGCCACGAAGCCCTAAGTAAGTTATCACAATGCACTATAGCCATCGCAGAATGTGGGATTTGAAAAAAAATCATATATACAAAGAGCTTCCATTGGGTTGCTTTCTTGTCGTCCCTCATCAACTTTTTCTAATTCAACTTCATATCGAGGTATATAGATCTTGCACCAACGCTCTGCCTCCTTCAGATCTAGTCACTTAGCACCAATTTACCCTCGCTCTCATTCAACAACACTGTTTGACTGTTTATCAGCGTTTGATGATTTTGTGCCTTCTCACCCTGAGTCCTTTTGTATAGGAATAACAATGGAATCGCATCGTTCTTCCACGTGGGAATCATGGCTCCCCGTGTCTTCCAAATGGTGCCCACCAATGGTATCAGGCCTAACAGCCACACGAGAGCCGGAAGAATTATCCACTGCCAATTCACGAAAACGTACATCATGTTTATGAATGCCTGACCAGTAGTTTGCGGTAGAGGTGCTAAAACTAATGGCATGCCTCGAAAGATTTTTGACATTGATTCAGGGACATTCTCTAGGGCACAGCGGAGCCTCTCGGTAGTTTGAACTGTGCAGCTGGTGATTTTGAACTGTGAGTTGGCCTGAAATAAGTGCGTAGATGTGTATATAACTTTCTCTTGAGGCGCAAATTCAACACCTTTTCGAGGACGAATCTGTGCGTGACCGGCAAATAACTCTTGAAAGAAATAGTCCACATTTTATATCCGGCAAATCTAGCAAACACGCATTGGATATGAATTGAATATTGTCATGAAAAAGGCTGATTTGACAATTGCAAAGATGATCCCCCGTCCACAACCAATGTATGCCCATTGATATAGCTGGCACCTTGAGACGCCAGAAACACCACCGCGTTGGCAACTTCCTCCGGGTCGGCCAGTCGTCTCATCGGCAAATCGCCTAGTATAACATCCTTAACATCCGGTGCCTCGTCCAGGAATTTATCCATCATGGGCCCTGAAACGTACGAGGGAGCAACGGCATTGATCCTGATACCATTACGCGCGTTTTCAAGAGCTGCTCCATTGAGTCAGAAATCTACCTAACGGAACAAACAAAAGAAAGAACTCACCGGCGGTTTGAATCAGCCCTTTGACGGCGTGTTTGGCCGCGATATAATTACCCACTCCGAGGAACGCCCCTTCCGACGCCAGCGATGTTAACACTACTATTGAACCCCGGGTTTGGTTCCGTCTTCTAGTCAAAATTGGCTCCTGGCTGATCATTGTCCGGATCACCTCGCGGACGACTAAGAAGCACCCAATATTGTGCACTTCGTCCATGCTCCTATAGGTTTCTAGGCTCATGTCGCTGATCGGGGTTTGATTGGCAGCGGGGGTCTTCCCTTGAGTGGTCAGAGATCATCCGCAAGAGGAAACCACGACTTGACTGGCTTACCCCGGCCGTTGTTATGCAGATATCGATGCGGCCATACCGGTTCTTGGTTTTCGCTACCAACGCTCGCACCTGTGCCTCCTCACGGACGTCAACATGGTAGGCGGTTGCCTCGTAGCCTTCTCGCCCTGCGACTGCGTAGCTCGATGTGGCAGTTTCTTGGGCTTGGGAGAGATTGACGTCGGCGCAGACTAGGATGGTGAGGCCTTGTGTGACAAGCGTATAGGCGACCGCGCGTCCAATTCCACTTCCTATAATTCCATTAATCCACCTATTAGTTTGGACGGCGACTCGCACAGAGAGCTGGCGTTTGGTTTGGCAAGGCTGACGAAAACCGGAAAGGGGACGAAATGAGCAGCATACCAGCACCAAGGACCAAAGCGACACCTTCTACCTGCATCGGGGCTATGTACGGCAGATTATGTTAACAACCTTTGTAGTTGGTGTCGACTTGAGTGTTCTTTATGCAAGCTGTCGCGTCCCAGCTCACGCCTTTCAGTAGGGGGACTCAATGTACAACATAAGCCTAATGCTTGTCATGTATGGTAATGTATGATTTTGGAGTACGACCTCACATATATTAGCATGGGTGTTTGGGATGCAACCTTACGTCCATAATGTTATCGCCACTCTTACTAGGTAGGGCCATGATTGGCCTGCAGGGATAGGGGTGACAGGGATGGTACGTAGATCGACCGGAGTCCTACTGGATATAGAAAGGTCTGATGTCTCGGGAGGAGTCGGTGAACGCCAAGTGGGGGGTTGCGGCTCGCGGCTGTGTTTGATCCACCGCCGTAGATCCCTGTGGATCGCTGAAATGAGTAAGCTCCTTTGAGGTTATATCCCTTACATCGCAGCCTGCCATCCCGTGTATGGGTCCAGGTGATCATGATCAGCCATTATCAGCTGGCCCTTACGCTTTGTCTTCCAGTGTCATCACTCTATCCAATCATGATGGTGCTGCTCTCGCATCTCCACCCTGATCCTCCATCGGGGCGTTTTGGCTAAACCTGATAGTCAAGTGCTTAGAGCCAATTAACCTTTGTCGCACCCCTATTTAATACACTGCCATCCAACGAGGGGGCCATCCCGCATCAATCACCGAGCAATCACCCTCGCCTCATCATGCCGTGGACGTTAGTCGAGCAGTCACCGAACATCTTTTCCCGGCCCCTTGGCCCTAACGAGGTGTTCATCAAACTAGTCAGTGATCCCGGCCACCCACTCGGTCGTGAACACTGGGCCATCAACTACACGGCCACTGTTAGTCCACGTGGGGCATTCACAGCCTTGTCGGGCTCGCCTGACCTTCTACCAACCCTCATCCGCTACTGTTGGTTGCATCTGCGCTTCCAGCACCCCAGTCTGGCTGCGCATCCGGACTCCAACTCCAACGTCGTATACACCGTTCCCGACTCTGCTGACGCTCTTACCGAATGGGCCTCCCAGACCTTTACCGTGGAGACCGATGCTCAGTCCGCCGATGAGGTAATTCGCACCATTGCACCAGCCGCCGACGCCCGACTATACTATATCCCCCAATCGAGTGAACTACTCCTACACACCGCACACTGGCGTATGGATGGAGTCGGTGGGCTATTCCTCCTCGGCCAGCTGGTGGACCTGATGGCCTCGCACGCAGACACCCTCCTCTCGGGGAAGCTGCCAGACCCATTCAATTCCTTCCAATGGGGATCGGAAATCGCACGGCTGTCGCCGCCGGTCGAAGAGGCCGGCAACATGCCCCTCAACGCGACCGACGAGCAGAAGGCTGTTGCGCACGGCGCGGTCGGTACCTTTGCCCTGGCGGCGGGGGCCCTCGGGGTGCCCTATACGGGTGATGCGTCGAGCGCGCCTTCTGGAACGCGGGCTGCCGAACTCCAATTCTCACCCACCAGCACCTCCGCCGCCGTGTCCGCCGCAAAAGCACGCGGCGTCGGGATCACAGCCGCCGTGCATACTAGTCTGGCCGCGACCAACTTCCAGCACGCGATCCCCGAGCACCAGGGTCGCCACTACACCAGCACCATCAAACAGTCCCTACGGCCGTACCTGCCCGAACCGTACTCGACCCCCGCGGCAGCGGCCGGGCTATTCACGTCTGGCTGGTTGGTGCGGGTCGACGCCTCCGGGTCCTGGGAGGAGAATGCCCGCTTGTATCAGGCGGAGTATGAGAAGGGCATCAGCAGTGAGTATCTCAAGGCGCACCGAGAGTATGCGTCCACTTTGGTCGAGGTGATTGGGAGCCTGCCGGCACCAGCAGAGCCACCCAGCGATATCGATATCAGTAGCATGGGGATCATGGAGAAATATCTGGATCGCGAATATGGAACCGCAGAGCGCGGGTTTGGTATCACGCATGCCGGGGTGGGCGTGGAAATAATTTCGCGCCAAGGAGTGGTTTTTGTATGGACGTTCCGTGATCAGTTGACACTGCGGTTGGTGTATAACGAGGCTTTCCACACCCCGGAGCAGATGACGGAATTTTTACAGGATATTCAAGCGGACCTGTTGAAGGAATTGCGGGTGGCGGAGTAGAGGGCTGTCGGGTTTAAATAATCGTTGACAACATAAATACAGAGCTTAAACTATAAAACTATAAACTTGCTGTATGTCATGTAATCTCCTTCATGCTTCGTGGATGTTAACTCGTTCGATATTAATTTTATTTTACTTTCTTTTTTTCCCCCCATTATATTTAGCAGCTGGCAGAAAGGCAACCGAAATAAAAGCAGAACAAAGAAAAGACATGTGCTTGCAATCCTTCAGACACTATCCCCCTCCGACATCGATCGTGTTGCTTCGATGGTGGTTTTAACATTAATATGATGGCTGTTCGGATTCCCTGAGTAGTGGTCCATTCGGATGGCATGACTGTCTTCTTTGAGGGGACGAAATGATCGGCTATCACTCATAAAATCTGAGGCAGTTTGCTTGCTCCCAGATAATGACAATGCGCTGGTACTGAGTTGCTTATTTCTGTTTCGCAGGCGGCGTGCGAGTTCCATAATATTAGGGAGGCAGACAGACATGAGGGAAACCGGACCTTCACACTGCACCCAACAGATATATTCGATGGTGGACCAGGTCAGATCCTCTTCCAAGGCAGAGCCTGCCTTGAGGAGAGTAATTAGACGACCGACAGACAATATGACCACTCTGACAGTGTATATACTTGTTAGCAAGCTCCTGATGGCCGGACCGCGCCTAATGTATTCAAGGAAACTTACGAGTAACCGCAAATAAATAGGCCAATTAGCAGGAGCCTTTTACCCTTGGTCAAGTGCAACGACCAGAGAAGTGGCATCGGGATCAGCAGGATAACCAGATCCAGGACCGCACTGGGGGCAGCAGTCCCAGTAAAGAATTTCCACTGCGTGAAGCATTTGGAGTCGGGAACAGCTTGCCAGGAGGCATGAATGGGCGTACACTGGAAAGTGGTCGCCAACCAGGACCCGATCAGCCAGCTAGCGCAGAGCGTACCGACCGCCCAGAGTGTAGGGCGGACCCATGTGGCTCCCCGTTTGAGGACTCGATGGTAGAAACAGAGCACCGATAATTTGGGCAAGGTAATGCATGCATCGTATAAGTAGGCGGCGGCGAAGATAATCTTGGGACCTGCTAGTTGAGTGCTGATGGGTAATGTTGCTGAATGACGGCCTAACCCAAGTGAGATCCAGTAGAATATGAGGGCCGATTCGGCGATAATGAAGGGCTATTAGATACATGGTTACCACACAACCCTATACACCAAGTTGAGGAAAGCACCTAAGCTTTCCTATGAGAAATAACACGCACCAATGTTAGGATGGCAAATGCGTCGTCGTAGCCAAATTTGTGAGTGCGCGAGCCCCAGATGGACCAGCAGCGGAGGGCGACCGAGACCACAGCTAATGTGAGCATCACAACACAAAGGGCGATGAGCCCTGGCTGCCGATTGCCATCAGACTCTGCGGAAGACATGTTATGACCGGTATCTCTCGGACCTAGAGCGAAATTGGCTTAATCATGGGCATGGATTTGGGGTCTTAACCCGACAAGGAAGTTGAGGCAGAAGCAATTAAAGCAATTAAAGCAATAAAGGCAATAAAGCAATAAGGCGACCAACGAAGGAGTTAATGCAAGGAGAATCAGAATCACTCACGAGCCATTTGTCTGACATGCAGTTTCGTACTCCGTACATAATTAACACAGACATAACATAACCCCTGCGGAGTATGTGGGGGCCATCTTGCTCTCTGCATTAGTTCAAGAATAGCCGCCTGCATACGGAGTATGTGGCCTTGTAACGTCTTTTTGGATGTGTTTTGAGACGTTTTTTTTTACACCGTTTCATATTAGACTGCAGAAAATGTCGGGGAAAAGGCTTAATTTGTGAAATGGATTTTTCCCTATATAACATTTCATTTGATGATTGATATACCACTATCCCTAAAACCCACACGGCTGATGGCCCGGGTTTCGGCCTTAATCCATTGTTGGGGGCCGGAGAAAGTCATTATATGGTGTTACATCCGGATGTCCTAGTTTAGCGCTACCAGAATGAGGAAGATCACCAACCCAAATAATTGGAACGGCCCGATCCACATGCCTGCGCAATTATTCCTTAGCCTATGTTGTACGCGCCGCTGCTGCATCGAGTGCAGATATCACACCCCGCGACGCGCCGTTGATTACTTGCCGGTGAGTTTGTCGCCATATCCAGCCTAGGTTTCTGTGTCTGACGTGGAAGGGAAAGTACCTAGGTAGACGTTTCGCGTACAAGAATGGCAGCTCAGTCGCTCGTAGACTTCTCTTCTCTAACTCACCTATCGAGATTTCGACAAGAAACTGCTGTTTTAAACACCAACATTAGGCGCTAGAATGGAGCACCAGGCATTAACTCCTGCACGTCAATGTGAACCAATCGCCATCGTGGGCATGGGTAGGAGCGCTGCATTCTGATCAAAGTCGGTGTACTGACATGTGCATGTGCATTAGGATGCCGACTACCAGGAAAAGCTTCATCCCCATCCAGACTGTGGGAATTGCTCGTCAGTAACCAGACAGCCCATTGTGAAGTTCCATCGGAGCGCTACAATGCAGCATCATACTATCACCCAGATGCTGAACGACCAGGAAGTATCAATTCGACCGGTGGATATTTCATCCAGGAGGACATTCGAGCCTTCGAAAATGCGTTCTTCGGGATCAACAACCTCGAGGCCATGTCCATGGACGCCCAGCAAAGGAAGTTGCTCGAAGTGACATACGAAGCGTTGGAGAATGCTGGTGTGCCGTTGGAAAAGATCCAAGGCTCAAACACCGGTGTTTATATCGGCAATTTCACCAACGATTTCTTGAACATGCAGTTCAAAGACCCAGATTCCTTTTCCCGGTATAGTGCCACGGGATTGGCGCTGACAGTGCTGGCGAATCGGCTTACACATAGTTTTGATCTGCGTGGCCCATCCCATGTGGTTGATACGGCTTGTTCATCGTCCTTGTATGCGCTGCATTCGGCTTGTTTGGGCCTAGATGCCCACGACTGTGACGCGGCCGTGGTGGCTGCTGCCAACCTCATCCAGTCTCCGGAGCTGCAGATGATTGCCGTGAAAGCGGGAATTTTATCGCCAGACTCGATGTCCCATACCTTCGATGAATCAGCTAACGGATATGGTAGAGCGGAGGGTGCGTCAGCTGTGTATCTGAAGCGGCTCAGTGACGCACTGAGGGATGGAGATCCCATTCGCTCGATCATTCGAGGAACCTCTGTCAACGGGTGAGTTTCTCACTTTCTTGGTAGTGTGTAAATGCTAACTAGAACGCTCAGGAATGGACGGACGCCAGGGATTGTCCAGCCCAGTGTGGAAGGCCAAAAGGCCGTCATTCGGGCGGCATATCGTCGGGCAGGTCTGGATCTGGGGGAAACGGACTACGTTGAAGTAGGCTTCTCCAAACGCTTGCAAATTACCATACTGACAGCGGAAGGCGCATGGGACCGGCACCAAGGTCGGTGATCCTATGGAGGTCGAGGCCATAGCCGATGTTTTTCGTCATCGGACAGGACGACCGACCCTCATTGGGGGGATTAAGCCGAACGTTGGTCACAGCGAAGGAGCTAGCGGCCTTTCAAGCCTAATCAAAGTTACGCTAGCCCTCGAGAATGAGTTACTGCCTGCGACAGTCGGGGTTAAGACGATCAACCCGAGCATCAAATTAAAGGAATGGAACGTGGACATTGTTACTGCTAATCAAGCGTGGCCGGTATCTCGGGTCCCGCGGGCGTCAGTCAATTCGTTTGGTTTCGGAGGCTCAAATAGCCATGCTATTCTGGAGGCAGTGCCGATGGAACTATTGACCAACAGCTGTAGAGATCCGCCAGTAGGCGAAGATGCAGAGAGGCTCTATCTGCTGCCTCTTTCGGCCCGATCTGAGACATCCCTCAAACAGATGGCTGGTAACTTGGCTGATTTTGCTTCCCAATCAGCACAGCATATTCAAATCAGTGATCTGTCCTTTACGTTGAGTTCTCGTCGCTCCAAGCTGGCTACTCGTGGCTATTTCGTCGAATCCCAGGCGAGCCTGGATAAGGGGCTCAATATGGCGAGCCTGAAACTGAGAGATTCTGACAGTGAGGGACCATTCCCGTTGGTCTTTGTTTACACCGGGCAGGGCGCACAGTGGGCTGGAATGGGCAAAGAGCTTCTTAGCCATAGCCACGTGTTTAGGAAGACCATAGGCTACCTTGACTCTTGCCTCCGAGCCCTTGATTCAGACCATGCGCCCGCCTGGACACTGGAGGGTATTCTGCGAGGTGGTGAAGGCTGTGATATTGGCGCTGCAGAAATATCACAGCCCTTGTGTACAGCAGTACAAATAGCGCTGACGGACTTACTCAATGATTGGGGTGCTCTGCCAGAGATAGTGACGGGTCACTCCTCCGGCGAAATTGGAGCAGCGTATGCGGCCGGGGCTATCGATGCCCGGCAAGCCATTCTTGCCTCATTTTTCCGCGGAACTGCTGTCGCCGAGGACTATACCGAAGGTTCCATGGCTGCCGTGGGACTTGGAAAAGATCAAGCGCAGGCGATAATCGAGGAATGTGCGTTGAGAGGGTCTGTTACCCTCGCCTGTGCGAACTCGCCAGAGAGCACGACCGTGAGTGGTGATGCAGTGGCCGTGGATAAGCTTCTTAAGACACTCGATGAAAAACACATCTGGGCTCGAAAGCTAAAGACCGGAAATAAAGCGTACCACTCGCACCATATGAAGATTCCGGGGCCGAAATATGAGGCTTTACTCAAACGCTATTGGCATACGGTTAATGGAAGACACGACAGCAATGGCACAGTGGATGATCTCACGTCATCAGTGGTCATGATTTCTACCGTGACTGGTGAGCCGGTAAGTACAAATCAGGTCGGGACGCCCACATACTGGCGTACAAACCTCGAATCTCCAGTGCGGTTTGACGAGGCTATTAAAACTATCCTGGCGCGTGGCAGTTACCATCTGGTAGAACTTGGCCCGCACTCAGCTTTACAGCTCCCTATCAAGCAGAATGCCTCGACACTTGAACAGAGTCGCTATATCTATAGTTCCTCTCTCATCCGTGACCAAGATGCTTGGTTGACCACCCTTCAGCTTGTCGGTTCACTGTTTTTGCATGGACACGATGAGCTTGAATACCACAAGATGTTTGCGGATAGATCTCAGTCCCGTGTTTTGGTTGATTTGCCTCCTTACCCCTGGGACTACAGTTCTCCCACCCTGTGGTCTGAGCCTCGCGCCAGTATCGAAGTACGTCACCGCAAATACCCTAGGCATGATCTTCTCGGATCCCAAGTGACGGGAGGGAGCACCGTAGGAGTGACGTGGCGAAATGTACTGAACCTCAATGAAGCCGAATGGCTTACGCATCATTGCCTTGGCCCATCGGTGGTATTCCCCGCCGCTGCATATATTGCGATGGCAGTCGAGGCGATGTGTCAGGTTGCAGGTCTGCAGCTGAAAGACTGTCCTGGAGTGGAACTTCGTGATCTCAACTTCATCAAAGCTCTCGATATGGACCCCGAACAAAAGCCAACGGTGGAGATATTTTCCGAGATGCGTTCGATGAAGATTTCCAACCTGACGAACTCAGATAAATGGTGGAGATTCGGTGTTATCTCGATCGACAGTGATTCCCAGTCGACCTTGCATATGAACGCGGCTGTTCGACTAGCAGAAACCTCGCCACGCACAACTCGACAGATTAACCTTGACAATTCAAAGATGCAACAGGATGCGGTCCGTGTCTGGTATGACAAGTTCACCCAAGAAGGGCTCAACTGGGGTCCCCGGTTTGCTGTCATGGAGGAGGTATTCCGAGATCGCGCGCGCACAGCGCACGTAGCAGCAGCCACTACACATCTCCAGCGGGGAGAAGCGTTTGGTCAGTACATTGCGCATCCGATTTCCATAGATGCGATGCTACAAACGGCTTTCGTTGCGACTACTAGTGGCTGGGTTAGTAAGCTCCGGGCTACTGTGCCTGTTGCGATGGACTCGGTTTACATCGCGCCGCCGTCAGCCCTCGACATGGATATTGACAAACCATGGTGCATTGACACCCAGTCGGAGAAAGTAGGCTTTGGAACCGTTAAAATCAATGCAGAGCTGTTTAATTCGTCTGGTCAGGTCTTGGTCAGGATGGGGCAGGTTCGTTGTATTGCCTACCAAGGGAACAGACAGACAGAAACCACCGAGGAACGCAGTCCTCTTCTGAGAGTTACATGGAAGCCAGATCTCTCTGCACTAACTAATGCGGGCCTTGGCGAATATCTGAACCGGTTTGGACAGAACTGCGGCTTTAAGGAATTGGCTGATGAGAATGTGCTGCGCTTGGCTGGTGCCCTGGATTTGGCCTGTCACCAGCGGTGTAATAGCAATATCCTCGAACTTGGCGATCAAACCCGGATATCAGAGACTGTTCGTGGGCTTCTACGTGTCGACTCCTCTTTCCGAAGGTATAGCACCTATTCTCGTGGGGTCGTTGCAGACGGCGATCTAGTCGGTGCGGAGGTTTTCTCGGAGACTGTAGGCGAGCAAAAGCTAGATCGCTCTACAGGGATTCCACAGGAAAGGAACTTTGATATAGTTCTCGTCCCCTCGGTATGTTTGACCTCTCGTAAGTTTGACATGATGCTGATCTGTGATAGGTTGATCTCTGGACGCCGGCCCTTTCCAGCAGGCTCACACCAGGGGCAACTGTCATCATGATGGGGGACGCACTGAGTGACGATGTCACCTGGACGAAAGTTATCAAAGCAAGTGGTTCTTTCCCTGTCACAGTCTCGACTATAGGCGGTCTTCCTAGCAAGGGAAAGGTTGACAAGTTCCCGACAATTGTGGTGAGTTCTTGAGATGAGCTTCCATTATGTATATTTCTGACAAGTGTGCAGGTAACCCGAGATCACAACATAACAGACCTGGATCGACAGCTCCAAGACGTCTTACAGGAAAATTTAGGATCTGTGGTCAATATTGTCGAATTGTCCCAGGTCAACATCGCGACCGTTCCGGATCGCTCTTTTGTCATATCCACCCTAGAACAGCAGCAGCCTCTTCTGAGCAGGATTGACGAGCGTGAAATGGCACAGCTGAAAAGTATTACCGATCGTGTAGCCAAGATTGTATGGGTCGTCAATGGCGGCTTTGTGGATGGAGAAACCCCCGATTTTGCGCCAATTCTAGGATTATCCCGTGCGCTTATGCTCGAACAGCCTTCTCTCCAATTTGCGGTTCTAGATGTGGACGATAAATCAGCCTCTTCTCCCGACAACCTGCACAACATCGTGAACGTTTTAGACCGACTGATCTATGAACCGGAGCCGGACTTCGAATTCTCGCAGCGAGACAGCGTCCTTCATATCTCTCGCTGGGAACCGGACGACTGTCTCAACGAGACCTTTCGTCTCAAGCAAAATAAGCAAACCATTGACCTTCCTCTAGCGATTGCTGGGCGTTGTGAATTAGGCATCAAGGACCCGGGACAAATGGACACGATCCATTTTGTGCAGAAGGAGTATTCAAGCGCTTTGCATCCAGATGATGTGGAAATCAGCGTGAAGAGTGTAGGAATGAACGCAAAGGTAGGTCTCATGCTTCCGATTATCTATTAGCAGCTTTGATAACGAGAAATAGGATTTATATGCCATAAGCGCTAAGGTGGACACTAAGGATGCATCATGCTCCTGTGAATGTGCCGGTGTTGTTACCGCTGTGGGCGACAACGTTTCCGAGTTTAAGACTGGTGATCGTGTAGTTGCAGCGGCTCCCGGCCATTTTGCAACTGTCGAGCGCTTCCCAAGCTGGGCAGTATGTAAATTGAGCGAGGAGGAGGATTTTACAGTAAGTGATCGACTCTCTACACGAAGGCAGAAGCTCATGCGTGCAGACGGCCTCAACTATTCCTGGTGTCTTTTCGACGGCTATTTATGGACTGAAGCACCGCGCAAATCTACAGCCAGGAGAGGTAGGTGCCGTTATTCCTCACTCTCATGAGCTGGGACTAATTGATTAGACCGTGCTTATTCATTCCGCTGCCGGGGGCGTTGGGATTGCAGCAATCCAATACGCGAAGCATCTCGGAGCAAAGGTAATCTATACCCAGATCCAGCAGTAATAAGTTTGGATCAACCGGCTAACTCACTCGATAGATTTTTGCCACGGTCGGGAACGAATCTAAAAAGGCATTCCTCGTCGAGAAGTATGATTTGGATCCAGCGCATATTTTTAGCTCGCGCGATTCATCATTCCTCCCTGCCATTATGGAAGCCACTTCTGGTCAGGGGGTTGACGTGGTTTTGAACTTTCTCACCGGTGATCTTCTACGCAGCAGCCTTCAAGCATGTGCCGACTTTGGCCGCTTCATAGAGATTGGGAAACGTGATATCCTTGATCATGGCGTCCTGGACATGTCAACGTTCGGCCGCAATATCTCCTTCATGGCATTTGACCTGTCCAGTCTATATCTCTCCAACAAGGAAGCTCACCATCAACTCTGGAAAACCCTGCTTACAGAGAGTCTAGATCTAGTGAGATCCAAGATCTGTGAGCCGTGTTTCCCAATCAAGACATTCGACGCATCAGATATTACCGATGCGTTCAGGCATTTCTCCCTGGGCACTCGATTGGGGAAAACAACCGTGTCATTCCAGGATCCAAACATCAAGATACGGGTGATTCCTGCCAAGTATGAAACCGTATTTAGTGCCCAGAAGTGCTACCTTATGGTCGGGTGCCTGGGCGGGCTAGGTCGCAGTCTATCTAAGTGGATGATATCTTGCGGTGCACGACGATTCATCTTCATGGGTCGATCCGGTTTTGATAAGCCCGAGGCAAAAGATATAGTCGATGATCTACGGGCCCAAGGGGCCCACGTCACAGTGATCCGGGGAGATGTTTGCCGGTATGAGGATGTTGAACGGGCTGTGGAAGCCGCGGATTGTCCCATTGGTGGCGTAATCCAGGCGGCCATGGCACTCAGCGAGGCTCTTTGGAGTAGTATGTCTCACAGCGCATGGCATACTACCATCGGCCCTAAGGTTCAGGGCACCTGGAATCTTCACAATGCGTTAGGCCAGGGTCGGGACTCCCAGCTGGACTTTTTCGTCATGACATCTTCCATCTCCGGGACCGTGGGCACGGCGACTGAAAGCAACTACTGCGCTGCCAACTCCTTCTTGGACGCCTTCGCCCGCTATCGCAACCGTCTCGGGCTGCCGGCCATCTCCATAGGCTACGGGATGATTTCGGAAGTGGGATATTTGCACGAGCACCCGGACATCGAGGCCCTCATGAAGCGCAAAGGAATCCACCCCATCAATGAAGACGAACTGATCCAGATCATGAACATGGCCCTTGTGAACCAAAGAGCAAGCACGTGGGACTCTCGGTACGATCATCTGGCGGGCAGCCACCTTCTCACCGGGGTGGAATTCATCGGTCTCCATGAGCAGCGGGAACGAGGATTTGAGGGTGACAACCATGTATTTGCCGATCCTCGAGCTGCATTGTTCACTGCGTCCTTTGCCCGCCGCGCGGCAGGCAAGAGCGAGACGCACAGCGCAGCGGCGCATCTCCCTAAGGAGATAGCGCGAGCGCTGCGTGAAAGCCAAGATACGGCACCTATTATCGATAGACTTCGGGCTGTTGTGTCAAAAAAGCTGTCTAATCTCATCCTTCTACCGGAGAGCGAACTGGAAGCAGATCGACCTCTGGGGGATTTTGGCTTGGATTCTATGCTGGCTGCCGAGTTCCGGACCTTTATTTTCCGCACGTTCGAGGTCGATGTACCCTTTGTCGTGCTTTTGAAAAGAAGTACCACTGTGAATACCCTGACCGGTTTGATTGTGCAGGGCCTGCAGGTGAGTGATTAGGCGCCTCGCCATACCCTGTTGCACTGATGCGGTAGCATCACGGAAGTTGTAACGAGGATGAAGAGGGCTAGAGATGGATGTACAAAGCCCTGCGCAGATAAGAATGCAAGCAAGATCGAGCATTATACAAGCTTTGTAAACCCCCTATGTTTTTTAATTAGTTAATGGCCAGGCACTTAAGTGCAGATGGCTAGAGGATAGCTAGCTGTGGTTTGATAGCGGAGCTGCTACTCTGCATTCTGCTCAGGTCATCCTCTCATCACATATTCTGGCGGCACTAAGACTCATCTTCGGAGGATCCAACACGTGAAGATGGCCTCCGGAAAAACATACAATATAGACTAGCGCGTCTTATAGATTGGTGTTCGAGAAAGAATTAAAGAGTGTGAAAGTCTCCCGTCTGTCTTCGCTACCATATTCCAATATTGATCACTGTTGCATAGGCTTAACGATAAGCCACTCCTTTAGCATTTTTAGCATAGTCTTAGAAGTAGATGGGATATCCGAGGGTCGGCTGTCAGCCGTACGATTGAATGCATTAAGCAGGAGAGCACTATTTCTGGCCACTGCCTCGTTAGAAAGTTAGGCTTGTTCCAGAATTTGAGGTGTACGGGGCTCATTATGAAGCAGCGGCTAATGCTTTAATCTATTTCCCTTAATTTCTAATATAATAGGAATATAAAGATAACCTACTAAAGATAGGTTCTATTATATATAAAACTAAAACGCTAATATACTCCTTAACTATATATGTAAGACGATTACCCAGGTAGGCACTTCTACCTAGGTAGAGCATCGCTTTCACACTTTCTATCCACTTTACCGCTCATCCGCCTTCAAATTTATTTGATCACCTTGAGATGATAATCTATTGTTGCTTCTTGAGAACAGCAAACCAGCTACGTTCACAGGAATCAGTTTCTCTTCAGTTCTTGATCAGAGCCTGCTGTCTGTCATCAACTATTTGGCATGATAAGACTCTCCCCGTTCTACCATGAGCGACTCAATGTGTATACCCTCCCGGGCGCAGAATGTATACGTAATATCCAACCTGGCCGCCCTTGGGATATATGTATAAGACAATGCCTCTACCCTCTGCCATACGGGAATTTGTTCCATGCACTGTACCATTTGGTCTTCCCAAGCCCCACTCTCTTCAATTTCGATTACCCGCTCAACCACCCTGGCAGTAGAGATGCTATCCCAAACCGCCTCCCGTATTCGTTGCCGTCGCAAAATACTCAAGGCCTCGCGACGGACAAGAGGATGCCGGCACTTGACCCCGATTATGTAAAGAACTGGAATAAATCCGATCTCTGGGGTAAAAGTCGACCTTGACGACCCCGAATACCGTTGATGATCCGCCGCTACCTCGCCCGCCAATGCAACACATTTCTGGAATTGGGGCAGGAACTTGTCATAGTCCATTTCTCTGCCAGGCCCATAACCACTGAGGAGCGTCCATGCGATAGTATGTTGTAAGCGCAGGAGTGATACGAGAGGATCAGTTCCAAAGTCTGGCTCAGAGGGGCTGCCTTGTTGCAGGAGGTTTTCAAAGAGAATAGACCACGTTTCCATCTGCCCGAGAACGATGTCCTTGAGTGAAGAAGGTAACTCCGGAATAGTACCCGCCGGGGAAATTTGTTGATCTGTGTGGCGCAGCCTCATTACCTGAGCGACGAGAACCTGGAGGTGGTCTGCAGCTTGGTCGAGTGACCGAAAGGTACTGTCAAAAAGTGCAAGATGGGACATAAATGTCTCTTGAATGTTGACTGGAGTCCAGTCGACCAGAAACATGGCGGCCTGCATGTCAAGACGGCGGAGCTGTCTTGTGACTTGGGAGATAATCGCGTGAACCCCCGAAGATTGGGTATCGTCATAGGTACAGGTGTTCAATGTAGCGTTGTCGATGTTGCTAGAGAGCGCCACACCTCCGCGAAGGTGCTTCAGTGCTTGTACGTTGTCGCCCGCCAGATGATCAAAGCAGGTAAAGAGGTAACAGACCAAAAGTGTGACAGCGGTTACTTCGGCGCTGTCACCATTTTCTGTGTTCAGCAGAAGCTGAATGGCGCGGTTATAGTGAAACAAAGGAGCCCTATCCGGTAGCGGGTCTTTTAAGGAAGGCGGCTGATACACCCCATTGTTGGAATGACGATCCAGGTAGTTTCGGTGAATCAAGGCCAGAGCAATGGCAGCATGCCGCACTGGTGGCACTGTTTGGGAGAAGAACATGAGAGTCTTCCGCCATGGTTCACACGGGCGGTATTCATTCAGATGCTTGATAGAAATATCCTTGAAAAAGCACATAACGTCTGCCTGGGTTGACCCAGTCACTGGTAAGATCATAAGGGATCCGAGATTCTGCAAAATGAGGCCGTGGTATCTCGAGTGCCATCGCTTTGACTCGTTCGCACTGATTGTGGTACTGGGAAGGTCATTGTCGCAGCTATCTGCTCTGTCGACGATCTCCTTCTGATAATGAGTTGATTTGATCTCGATCCTCCTGGTCTTGAATTCGAGGGGCATTTCACTATAGCCATCGCAGGTACGACCAGTAGAAAAGCATTTCAAGCATGAAGGCCGAGATAGGTCGCATTTAACTCGCCTTATCCTGAGGGATGTCAGTTTCAAATTCTTTGAACATAATGAATCGCTCTGTAGCAATACGTAGAGTCAAGACACACTTGCAAGTCTTACAGCCTAGTCTTGACTTTGGAGCGAACTTGCGAGGCTTTCTTCTCCAGGCTTGATTGCCCGTCTTGGTTTCCTTGTCCTTCATCTCGTCTATCATGGTGATTTGGCTTGACTAAGATTTACAATGCACACCGTTTCAGGCAGAGGTCAATTTTGAGGCCACCACGACCCGGAAGCCAATCACCTGCATGCACTTGCTTCGAAAGGGAGCTTATGGGGTGCTGATGAAAGTTCAAGATGATGATCTGTCCGTCAGTTCGCACGCTAGTGGGGAAGTTATCGCCACATTGTTCGAGGTGGACAGCGGAGTGAGAAAATGTGGACGGTACAGAGTACAAAAATCCGAAGCTTGGAGAAAGACCACGCTTGATGGGCCGGTTCGTACAAGCGGGGCACTTTAAAAGGAGAGCTTTTAGTGATGGGGAAGGATTGGATATGTAGCCTAAAGCTACTCCGTAGACCAATTGGCACTAATCTCACAAACTAGAGTCTACGGAGTAGTGGGTTTCATGATAAGTATTGATTGGCCAGTTCGTACACGCGGGACTAAAAAAGAAACACGATCGTCATATATCTTACCCTTTATAGACTAGTACAAATTGTGATTAGTACCGATTTGTTAACTCATACAGCCGGGGCACCTAGGAAGGCAAGCCTCTTCCTATTCAACAGTTTAGGATAAGGAGGGGATTATAAGTAGTCATATTTGGGGTCTGTGGGCTAAGGATACAAGTATCTATACGAATAAAAATAAATCTCAATTGAAACGTGGATTAAAACCTTGGATCACCACTACACTTACAATACACTTATAAGGGTATGCTCCTGTCCCCGCACCCGCCGTACTTGGTTATATGACAGAAATCTCGGGTACAGCAATATATGGTCAAAATGACCGTTGTGTATGACTCTAACTAAAATGACAAAAACGCACTATTTGACAATCTGCTTGGGCACACCTGACTAACCTTAATATGCAATTTGCATGGGGCCCACTATCACAGCGGTCCATGTATTTTCCGAGGTGTTGAATACTCGGGTTCCTAGTCATGTATTGTAACATAGCTTTCGACATTATACTTGGTGGTGATCCAAAAAATATTGGTTGGCTGGTTCGTACAAGTGGAACGGAAAGCGATTTTACGCAAGAGGAGGTATTGTGAGTTGATGGGAATAATGTAGCTGCCTTTGAAACCGTCAGACTTGATACTATTATCTAAGGAAGTTCAATTTGGTATAAATAGTTCCTAGATATCGCAACTGTTTCTGCTCTTGCAAGCAACTGAACGGAAAGATCAATAAGAAGCCCCAGGGATTATAATGAACCGGCTTGTGAATGCGCTCATCCTTTTAATGAGCTTGGGATTGAAAACCTACAGTTTGCATAATCGGGGCATGGTCTATGGATTTGACAATGTGAGTCCGGGAGTTTACGCTACCACATTGCCGAAGGGTTCAAGCTTCTGACGAGCCATATAGATCGAACCATCAGCCAACCTCACATGGACACCATGTTTCGATGGCTTTGGTTGCTCTAGATTGGAAGTTCCTTTGGACTATTCAAACAGAAGACTGGGCACAACGTCGATTGCCTTCATCAAGCTGGCTGGCAAAAATGCCACCGTCGAGTCTCCAAGCATTGTAATCAACCCCGGTAAGATTTCAATTATATCAATCATGCAACGTTGTCGAACTTTATTTGACTGGGCTGACACTTCTTTAGGCGGTCCGGGTAATTCTGGTGTCGACCTACTTCTCTCATATCAGGATTCTATAGGACAGATGTTTGGAGAGCAGTACAACTTCGTCTCCTTTGATCCTCGCGGTGTAAACAACAGTGGCTTGCGTCTAGACTGCTTCTCAAAGGACGCAAAAGCAAGATCGGCTTTCTATCGACTGCACAGGACAGGCGCCAGTAATATCTCATCAACATCGCTTGAGGAACAGTACTATTCGAGCTCTATCTATGGCGAGTGGTGCAACAATGCTGTGGAGAACAAGTCCCCCCATTCATACTATGTGACTACGCCAGCAGTTGCCCATGATTTGCTCACATTTACCGAAGCCGAGGCTGAGATGGCCGGTCAGTCACCATCAAACGCCAAATTGTGGTGCTATAGCGTCAGTTACGGTACTATCATCGGGAGCACTTTCGCTTCCATGTTTCCTGACCGCGTTGGGAGAATGATACTCGATGGTGTTATGAACGCAGAGCAATATTATAACAACTATTGGACGGACAATGTTGATCAAATGGACGAGGCCATGGAAACATTCTCGACCTTCTGCCATTCCGCAGGGCCTGAAAAGTGCTCATTTTGGGGACCCACGCCCGCTAACATCACGGCGAGAATGAATAGCATTATCCGTCAGTTTCAGAACCATCCAGTACCGCTAAGCGGTATCATCGATTCAAACCTGCCGACAATGGTCACCTATTCAGACCTGAAGACTCTTTTTCTCAACACACTCTACACCCCACTGGCAGGGTTTCCAAGCATGGCTGACATCCTACACCAGGCTGAGCGTGGGAATTTCTCGGCTCTTGCGGGCATGTATGACCAGTCAACCCCTATAACCGATGCTCGTCTCGCTATTACATGCACCGATTCGTATCGGAGAAACAAGCTTACTACCATTGAAGAGTTCAAGATTTGGGTGGAGTACATGATATTCAAGAGCAAGTACATCGGTGATATCTACCCCACCTATCTGGAGGGTATCTTATGCCGATCATTCCGACCGGAGTTGCCTGATAGCATGGTAGTTCAAGGTATGTAACCCTCCTTTTGTCTCTCTCTTTTTTTCGGCATTCTATAGACATCATTCGGTAAAATGGGTGACCACCTGCTTTGGAACCAAAATCTAACAAGGTTTGATGCAGACGAAATAAGCATACTCAACATGCCTACGTCCTTCCCGATCCTTTTTGCAAGTAATACCATTGATCCTATCACACCGTTGGAATCGTGAGTTTCGGCCAACTCACAGCGCCATTGGGTAGTTACTGACTGACATTATCTCGTCGTAGGGCTCGCAAAATGTCTTCTCGGTTTGCCGGATCGGTACTTTTAATGCAAGAAGCCGTTGGTGTAAGTTGTTATCAATTCTCAATCCTCCAGTCATCTTGACCAAGAGCCCAGGCTTACTCAAAGGATGTTTCCTTTGAATTCAGCATACGGTAATTGCCCAGGGGGCGTCACATTGCTACTTTGGACAAATTCAGGCATACCTCCAAGGCACAGTTCCATCGGACAACACAACATGTCCGCGACAGTACATTCCTTTCATAGATGCCTTCTCCCTTTAACGATTGTCAGAGCCGTGGGAGAAAGGGTCGGTCAATTTCAGGAAGAACCGACCAGTTCCAAGGAAGTGCTAAATTGTCAAAGTATTTGGGTCATACACGCTCATTCCAAAGTGATATTTTAATATCTATTTTTGATTCCTACGCTCCTTTTACTCCTTTTTTATCAGATTGTGTATTATTCTGGTCTCCCTTCATCTGAAATATGGACCCTACAATCAAACAATCAAACAATGCAAACAAACATCTTCAAAGCGAAGACTCCCGGCAGAACCATCCTCCCAGGATCCAGATCGTCACAACTATTATATTTTACTACCTAATATACCAGATATCTTTGGTCGAGATATTACCGTTATATATAGCGAATTTAGTAAACCTTGACTAACGGCATTAAAAGAAGAAAAGAAAGGTAGAAAGAAGAAATCATTAGTATAAAAACCTAGTTAGTTTTCCGAGATCGCACCCCACAAAAAATGAGGATAGTGAGCAGAGTGATATGATCTATATTTTAATCATATCATAATTTGCCGCCCAGTCAATCATGAGAGAAACGGTTTGCCGAGAACAAGAGATAAACATATTCTCATGAAACTATCACGGCATCCGTCCATGGGTATAACTAGGTAGCCGTGTAATCAATTGACATATAACCGATATTATCCAACCACTTTCCCCAGGTTCTAATTGCGAACAACATACAATTTGGAATTGAGATACGATACCCTCCGAAATATGTTACCATGCTCTAGCATCTCCAAACATAACGACATCATCTCAGCGTTGATGGAGAAGATCAGGCTGAAGTTCGATCGAGATATATCGATTTCGGACCGATGACCATTTGAAACAAGATGATAAGACCGTTATCCAACTAGAAATAAATTGTTATGATATAAAATTACTTATTCTGTTTTAGCGTTGCCACAACCCGTGGACATTGTTTCAATATTTTTACTTATGAACAGTAATGGGGAAGGGAAAAGCAAAAGAAAGTTATAACTCCAAGCAAAACTATAGAGAATAAAAACAGAGCAAACAGAGATGCCAACTGAGGATAGTGCTGCTTTCAAAGTCCTAGGGGTTGCATGGGACGTTCAAACAGTAACTAATCATCTCCTAGCGTAACAGTTGGTCGCCCCCGTCTGCGGGGTCCGTCCAGAGGTGTGCAAATATCTTCAATCATTTTATCTTCCTAAGGTAAAATATCAAATGTACTCAGAACGTGTATAAAGGCAAGAAAAGGAAAAGCACCCAAGAGAGAAACTTCGCCAACGCTCGCGACTCCGATGAAAAATCTCGGGATAAAGAGCGCTGGTCAGTTGAAGTGTCCTGATCATATCTGACAAGCAAGTGCCGCTGGAAGCTCTGGCCTCGGTCCATGGTTGATGGTAGGCGGAATGTCAAGCTCATCAAGATACTGTATTGTTTTTTCACATTGCTCTTGGCTCATTGTGAGACCGTTGCCAAGCCAGTTGAACATGTTTTCTTTCATTTCTGGCATGCGGATATATTGGTAGTCTTCAAATCGAGGATTACTCATCGCTCGCTCTGCATTTAATGAAGAACCGGGCCAAATACCAACGATGCGGCCTGTGTCCTCGTTTTTCTTGAACCATGACTTGCACTATCGAGTAATGGGCCATGAGTCAGCCAAGCATCCTTCTGCACGGGATAGTTCTGAGATCGAATCGGTTTGCTTACTTTATAGTTGAAGATGGTCTTTTCAAAGTATTTATCGACGTGTTTGCTGAAGTCTTTGTGGGCTTCCATCCTGCATTTGACAAATTAAGCGAGCTACCTTGCTTTGAAAATAGAAAAAAACTCACGTTGGCTCCATCGAGGAAAAATATTCCCGCTGCAACTTTTTGGTGCACTTAATGATGTACTCGACGACAAATTCCAGCATGGCCAAGAAGCTACCGGAGCCAGAACTTCCGCTAGGACCAAGATACATGAAGAAATTCGGAATATTTGGCACCCCAACAGCCATGTAGGCCTCCGGAGTTGGATCCCACATTTGAGCTAAAGTGATACCGTTGTGCCTTGTTATCGGCGTGTCCTCGGTGCTCCACGAGCTGTTTCGCACCACAAATGCATTAATTCTGGTATTCTTCTTTGATAAGAAGCCGGAAACTCACTAGTCAAATCCAGTGGCGCAAATGATAGCATCAACTTGTTGGAAATTGCCTTTGTCATCAATTAATCCATCATCAGTAACTCGTTGGATCCCCGATCCGATAAATGTAACGTTTTCCTCTATCAATGCCTCGAGATAGCCAGGTCCTGGGGTCAGACGTCTGCAGCCAGGTGGGAAATCTAGAATGAGGGAATCGTAAATTTCGGGTTTTGTAGCCAGTTTGTCTTTCATGAATGTCTTTGATGTAACCCAGAATTCTTTCTGGACATCAGATCCTGGGAATATCCTCTTCCTGTATAAATAGCGAGGCCACAGACTTTGGTAAAGACCATCTGTTCGCAGCTCACACAAGTGTCGAATTGATCCTCGCTGAACGAATTACGTGAGGGCACCCTCACCCATTTTATTGTGGGGGCATTTATTTACAGGGATATGTCATGCTCTCTCTTGGTCGAACCTACTGAACAAATAGCAATCAACACACCATCGATGTACTCGTATATCACCAAACATATACTCTCCAGTGTTCACCCAACTACATGGCTTCATACCGAAGTCTTCTACCTTCTATCCGCTTTATGTCGTTATATACGCGGGATAGTAGATGGAGGGGAGCACGATATAATACTGGAGGCGACATTTGAGCAGGAGCTCCTCAATTGGCGAGCAGACCAATGCGATCCGTTATGGGAAAAGACCACCGACGCATTCTGCAGACACGGTCTAATACTACTCTACCGGCTTTGTGGCCGGTCTTCCAGGCTGGCGTCTAGTCTTATTCCCAGCGGCATGGATGGCGATGCCTGAAGGATCCAAGGTTCCCTCGATACCAATACCGTTATCCGCAGACACGCAATCAATGTTCTCTACAGCCTTCTTTCTATTCCAATTTCATCGCCACAATCAGCGGTTCAATCAATTCCATTTCTGACCGCTGGTGGGGAACTGGTGCAGAGCGATTTGAGCCTCAGAGATGATGTGCAATCCAGGTTCTTTGCATTATATTCCACTAGTCGAATTTCTGGAAACCTGGCCGCCCGGAGACTTTTAATCGACCTATGGGGGCGGAAAGATCAGGGAGATGATACAACTTGGTTGGAACTGATGTTAAAGAAAAGCTGGAGGCTGAGAGTTGGCTGATAGATAGTCTAGCTAGCTATGAACCTTGTTCATCATCGCTTGCTAAGTTCGAGGCCTTTATGCTGAGTTTGTCTGTTAAAAGCTTGTGTTCCAATGTTGTAGTATTCATGCGCGTACTTAACTAGGTCCCAGACGATATATATAATTCCCTATGCCTGACCTATCTCGTACTTCTACTGTTGCACATTGACACTGTCAATTAAGAAATTTATGTATGGCCACCGGGAGACAGATAGTTACGAGATAACTCATATTACTGTTGGACTGGATTATTACAATTCTACAATATTGTCAACCCATAGTAGAAAAATGCAATTAAAAAAACAAAACATACAACAGTGAGGATTTCGGGAGTTCCAGGGTTGAGCTGAGCTTATGCTTAGGTAATACCAAGCCCAACCAAGGTTCGCCAGCCCTAAGTGGACCTTGAAAACCCATCCAATTCCCATACAGTAAAAAGAATTGAGAGCAAAAAAGAAATCTCAGGTTTGGTTTTTAGGAATAGCCGAACGCGGGGGTCGAACCCGCAGCCTTAAGATTAAGAGTCTTACGCTCTACCGATTGAGCTAGCCCGGCTGGGCTGTTGAAAGACGACGATTTTGATGATACATGGTTCAGTCAAGAGAAAAAACCCACAATGTTACATAATTTGCTAGAATGGAGTATGGAACACATATTGTACAAAATGTTGTTCTGCCGCTTCGTATTGCAAATTATACTGCTCCATTGTCTATTAGCATCGATTCGGAGGTCACTCGGGTAATCACATGTTGTTGAGTCAAGTACAATCTGGCTGGTGCCCTGATTCTTATAGCCTCGTGTATATATATAGTGGGACCCTGACGTATAAACCCCAACTTTTCCATATTATCGTATAGTTCAGGATTCATACCGCCATGAATAGGAACAGAAGGAATCATAGACAAGGACTCATTTGCTACCGGATAAAAATCGTGGCAGTTTTCCAAAGCTGCCGAATCCAGTTCTCACCACCCTTGCTCTCACTGGGCTAATAGATACCAAACAATGAAAAGACCAACGATTCATCGATCCTGTCAACAGACTCTCACAGCTATCCAAACGAAACCCGCAGAACATAGTCAATTTAACCTGACCATAAGCATTCTGTATATCCCGATAAATGTACTAACACTATATAAGGTCATGCTATTCCTTTGTGTTTGTTATCTCTCAGATACCATAGGCTCGCCATCCCATAGTTACTGACTATATAGTCAGTCATCTTTCCTAGTTTATATAGTAACTCTACAATAATTTATATATTATATACCATTGTCTACCATTATAGATATTAATAGGTTATAAGCCTAGGAGCTTGTTATTAACGGTTTAACTACTAGTTAATATCCCTAGTATCTATATATCTCTCCCTATATATAGGGGTAGTACTAAGCCTAGTACTACCTAGTTAAAACTCTCGCTTTTCTTACCTCTGCCTACCTAGAGATCTTACCTATTTAGGTAGTAGGAATAGCTTTAGGTTTATAGCTTATTACCGTTATTAAACCTACTAAGGTAATAGGTAGGCTTTGTTTTATATAGGGCTCTCCCTACTAGGTGTTATTATCTTAGGTCCTAGAAATTAATATATTAAGTGTTAATTAGATAGTTTTAGAGGTTTATTTACTTAATTACTTATTTACTAGTAATCCTTAGGTAGGGTCTATATAAACCCTATCCTTAGTAGATCTCTCTCTCTATAAGTATCTCTCTCTCTCTCTTTATATCCTCTTTATCTACCTTTTTTATTAATTTTAAGTACCTTACTATCCTCTTCTATTAAATTTATTATTACTATTATCTTTAGTATACTTAATTACTTAGGGATAGCCTTACTTTTACCTATTTAGGAAGTTAGTATCTTACTATTTCCCCCCCCCCCCCCCCCCCCCCCCCCCCCNCCCTTTATTATCTAGTTATTAGCTAACTATTAGTTTTAGTTATACTTCCTACCCTTTTATTAAATAATCTTAATAATCTTAATCTATATAATAATAGAAATATATAGATCTATAGATCTAAAGTTTACTAAGCTTATTCTAAGCTTAAAAGGGGAAATAAATTAGGAATAATAAAACTAACTAATAGAGATTACTTTTAATAGTAAGAACTTAATATATTAGGGCTTTTTAATAGGAATTAAGGGATATTTTTAGGATTTAACTAGTAATAAAGTCTCTTAACCTAATACTAATAAAGAGATTAAGGTATTTTAGGATATAACCTCTATTCTAATTAGATTAAGTATAGCTCTTATACTAATAGTTACTTCTAGCTTTAGCTTTAGTTCTAGTTCTTATACTATTAAGCTACCTACTACTACTACTATTAAAGTATAAGTTAAGTTATAAGCTAACTAGGACTAGTATAATATTATTATCCTCTTTTATATTATATCTACCTTTATTAAGGTAAGACTATAGCTAAGGTTTATAAAGATTTATACTAACTTTATAAGACTAAGAATTTCTACTTAATTAGTAATAAAGCTATTAAATAAGCTACTTTAAAATATAAACCTAATAATAAACTAGAAGATTTTATTATAAAGTAATATTATCTTTTTATTAAGATATAGGAGGTATACTTAGCTACTAAAAGGGTATCTACTCTTTATATTATATATATATTTTTATATACTATTAAGGGTAATACTAGCTATTAATATTAGTTTAATATAGTCTCTATTTATAAAGACTAGTTTTATAATTATAATTTATAATATATCTTTAATAATTTTATTACTTTTAAAGGATATTATATTAAAAATAATTATATTTAAAGCTAATAATAAGCCTTATCTAATATTATTTTAACTAATAAGAAAAAAAAGGATAAGAAGAAGAAAGACTCTAAAAAGGACTCTAAAGACTCTAAAGATTAGGTCTAGTATCCCTTTTATAAAAAGGAAACTATTTATAAACTAGCTAACTATTTCTTAAACCTTAAGAATAAGAAGGATTTAAAACCTAAGTCTACTAATAAAGCTAATACTAAACCTACTATTATAAATATAATATTATTATTACCTAATAACCTCTAGGTATCTATTACTTATATTAATATTAATTCTATATTAGCTACTATTTTATTAAATAATACTTTAGATCTTAATATATAGATACTAGATTTAGGCTATTTAGCTTATATAATACCTTACTAGAGTATATTTTATATTTTTATTATTAAGACCTTACTTATTTATTTAGCTATTAGTAAAACCTTCTATATAGAAAGCTATAGTAATATTATTATTAATCTTACTAAGTTTAATTATAGTATTAATAATTAAGATACTATTAAGTAAATTTATATAAGGGGTATTATACTCTAGAAGGTTTAATATATACTAAGCTTAAAATATAGTCTTATTTTAATAAAATAGTTTACTAAAATAGGTACTATAATAATTACTTTCTTTAAGGATTATATTAAATTAAAATCTATAATTATTAAAGAGATTAAAGGTTATACTACTATTAGTAATAACTAGTACTAATTATATATATATAAGAATATTTAAATTTCTTATCTCTATAGTCTTATAAAAACTAATTATCTTATATTAAATATCTCTATAGTAGAGAATACTACTAGTTTACTAAAGGATAATAATCTCTTTATTTTAGCTTTTAAGGTTAATAAACTAATCTCTATCTTAATAGATCTTACTTATTATTATATCTATTATATTAGTAAATCTTAAGTTAAGAAAACTTAAGACTATATAGATAGCTTAATAATTAAAAAAAGTTAGCTTTAATTTAGCCTTATATACTATATATTATTAGTAAAGATTATACTCTACTTTTTAGTAAAAATAAATTAATTTATACTAATCTTAGTAATCTAATTTATATAGATATATAAGGCCTTATTAATATTATATTAACTAATAGCTATAACTATTATATTATATTTATAGATAATATTTCTTATTTTTACTAGGTATTCCTAATTAAATACTACTTTAAGGTATTAAAAAAGTTTATCTAGGTTAAATAATAGCTAAAGACCTAGCTAAATTTAATAGTAAAGTATATCTTTAGTAATAATATTAAGGAATATAAATCCTTTTATAAATATATTATTATAAAAAGAGTAATATAAGATCTAGTTCTACCTTATATATTATATCTTAATAATATATTAAAGATTAAGAATAAGTACTTATTTAAACTAGTAGTTATTATTATATTAGAATATAAACTACTAAAATACTTATAAGGACTAATCCTTTAAGGTATTAATTATACCTAAAACTAGCTATACTATTTAAAGGTTAAGTATACTCTATTTAAGAAACTCTTTAGTTATTAATTAGATCTTTTTTATCTTTATACTCTTAATTACTAATATTAGTATATAATTTTAAAAGAGTAGTATTAAATAAAGCTTTATTTATACTTTATAGAGGGGAGGTTTTTTAATTATAATTAGTATAGTTACTATTAGATTTATAATACCTTTATTAAGAAGATTATTATTTCTTAAGATATTATTTTTAATAAAATACTAACTATTTCTTTATCTAAGTATTTAAATAATCTAGATATAGGTAAGTAATTCTTAAAGCTAGATTCTTAATATATCCTACTTAAATTTATTAACCTATTAATATTAGCTATTCTTACTAAATATTTTAATACCTACTAAACCTCTCTCCTTACTAAACTAATTAAGTAAATAAGTAATAGTTATAATATTAGAGTAAAGATATAAATTAAAGTAGAACTAAAGGAAATCTTAAGGGAGGACCCTATTATTATAGATACCTAAGATAATCTCTTATAGATTAGTAATCTATTAGATTAAGATCTAGTATTATTAATTCTTTTATTATTACTAAACCTAATTTATAAAGTAATTTAACTATCTAATTAAAAGTAGATTACTTTCTAAGAACTATTAACTTAAGGTTTTTATTATTTATTAAGGATCTAGAAACCTAGCTATACTATACTTAAGTATCTTACTACTTATAGTATAATAGATTTTTATATAATAGCTCTTTTTACTTTAAATAAAGTTATATTCTTAATATTCTTTACTATATATAGTAAAGATAAGTAGGTTTCCTAACCTAGTAAGTTTATTCCTAAAGATATTAATTATATATTTAATAGCTAGGTTAATACTATAAACTATATAGAATAAGAGAAATAGCTTAAAGTTACTTATAAAGAGCTTATTATATAAATTAAAAATAGTATATAGAGAGCTATTAATTATAAGTC